>NC_062967.1:363172-391782 GCF_023119035.1 Salvia hispanica | reverse complement strand
GAGCTAAAATCAGAAACGGAATCGATCAATAATCAGCTTCAGGAAGAGAAACACAGAGGCAGGAGCGCAGAAATAGCATTCAGCAATTGAGAGATCGGTCAAATTCTTCTTACCTGCTGGATTCAATCGGTAATTCAGCTGCGGAATAAAACGAATCTGTTCAATAATCGAGAGAGAGAGAGGCGGAGATCGGAGAGAAAGGGGGAGCTAGGGCTTGGTGTGCGCCGGCGAGGTATGAAAAGAGAGAGAGGGGTGTGTGATTTTGGTGATTTTCGAGTAAATGTATATATATATGGTGGAACAGTGACTGTGGGAAAATTGGTAATTTCTCAAAATTAATAAACGGAGAGTGACAATCGACGCGGCAGGTTAAGCCGTCTTACTTAATTTAGCAAAATACTCATATTATTACCCCCTTCGTCCCAATAAATATGAAATGTTTGCTTTTCGGCAATCTCTCTCTAATTGTGCACTCACTATTCATCAAATTATGGTCTATTCTTTATTCTTTTGAAATTATCGATTTTGAAAATTCTCAATTATTTCAAGACAGTTTTTTTTGGTAAATAAATAATATTGCAAAGGTGCATTAATTTGGTAATATGGATGGCTAAATGATATCGTTTTGATAATAAAAATCCATATGAAATTATCTCCATCACATAGCTACTTTTTTCCACTTTTAAGTGGGGGTTGTTGAATCTCCTCTAAATTTTACTATTTCTCCCGTCTCGCTTAAGATGACATGTTTTTTTTTTTAGCTTGTTTCAACTAAGATGACACATTTATTTATTTGGAAACTTTTTTTCTCTCCAATTAATACACTCAATCACTTTTTTCCACTCTTATTAAAATAATTATCTTTCTTTCTCTCTCTATTTTAGTACTGATACCCATCTTTTCTCTCTCCAATTAAACACTTTAACCAATAACTCTTAAAATCCCGTGTCAGCTAAGGAATGTGTCATCTTAGCCGGGACTGAGGAAGTACTCCCTCCGTCCGCGAATGGGAGTCCCGTTTTTCCATTTTAGTCCGTCCGCGAATAAGAGTCCTGGTTCACTCTTCCCATAAATGGTAATATGGCCCCACCTTCCACTAACTCATTCCACCCATATTTCATTTGAAACTAATATATACAAGTGGGACTCATGTTCCACTAATTTTTTTCCACCCGTTTTTCTTAACATTTCTTAAAACCCATGTCATCCACAATTGAGACTCCTAATGACGGACGAAGGGAGTATATGATAATTTCACTATTCCTTTTCATCGCATTTTTCATCTTTCTTTTTAATTTATAGGGATTACCAATTATGAGAAAATATTTGAATACAAAATGTGGAAACAGCTTGATACTATATTTTGTGGTCATTTTATAAGGTGAAACTTGAAAGCATTGAAAGGGGGTTTGTGGCGATACGACGTTGGATGAGAGCAGACGGCGGACTTTTGGTAGCATATTACGGCTGCCCCCTTTCGCGTTTATATATTTTATAATAATATAGTTGGATTAAATTATTAATAATAATAATAAAAGAGTGTTTTGGTGGCATATGATGATTGAGTCATTTAAGAGTGGGGAGCGGCTCGTCACCGCTCGAGGTGCGGTTGGTGGGCCCCGCTTCTGCCTGACTTGTAATTAACAGCTTCGATTTGATTCCCCCGCCTCTGTCCACACTTACGAGGTGCCTCTTCCTTTTTCTACCGGTTTATTCATTTCATTTATTTTGCTATTCCATAATAAAAGTAGCATCAAATCATAAAAGAAATACTCCACGTGTCTCAAGATAAGCGACTCATATTCTTTTTTTAGGACGTCTCAAGATAAATGACTCATTTCATTTTTTGGTGTTCTCTTTTTACTTTTTTCTCTCTACTTTATTAAATCTCTTATTTTATTCACTTTCCACTTTACTAACAAAATCTCATTTCATTAAATCTCGTGCCGAAAAGTTTGAGGTCACTTATAAATGTAAAATTGTTTAGAATAAAATAGAGATGAAAACTAATAAAAGTGTTATTAGGGAAAAATTGAACTCAGTGGAAACTTATCAAAAAATTAATAAGAAGTTTTATACTACTACTCATTTGCCTCGATACTGCACTAATATGGGGTAGGTAAAGTAGGGATGAGATCGTCTGCTATGCCAAATAGCATAACAAGAATTGTTGTGCTTAAAACGCAGGTTTCCAAGGCATAAAACGGCAGGTATGTTTCTTCTATGTCTTGGAGACCTACGTTTTAAGTACAGCCATTCCTACTGTGCTATTTGGCACGGCAGACGATCTCATCCCGGGTAAAGTATCATTGTTTGGCTAAATAACTATTTTGTCATAAATTCACGAGTATTAACCTTCATTAATCTAACATAACAAGTTTTATATTATGAAACAAAAAGTAGTGGTGTAGTATATGAGACGGGCTTAGGCCCTTACCATTTTTTTTTTTTCATTCGTTAAAAATTTGTCACAATTATTGAAAATTATATGTAGCTGTTACTGAAAACCAAATTAATAGGCAAAATAAATTCAATTCACACCTAATTTATCGTTTTAATCTTATTGATTTTTGTTTAAAAAATTATAGTATAAACAGATATTTAGTTATTTCATTCATTTTATATATATTTTTATATTAGCATATATATAAGGACAAAGTTTATAAAAGTGTTGATGCGGTGGCGACAATTTAACAAATCCGTGAGATTTTCAAAGTTTCGACGCCGCGGCCGAGGCTACGTGTCAAATAGAATCGACCAAAGGCAATGTACTAACTTTTGTTATTGATTTGTAGCTAATGGAAAATTCAATTGTACGTGATATAGATTATATTATAGTGATAAAAATGAGATTGCACATTTGAATAATTACATGGCCATATACTTCACATTTAAAGTTTTATAAGTAAGGTCGGTTAAAATCTAACTGCTTCTCAAATCCATATACAAAATTCAACTTGCTACCTTCAAATTTAAACATGACTCGCACACTATATGAACTCGTTAACATAATACAGTTTAGATTGACTCGATATGATAGCAACATGGATGTTATTTATATAATTAAAATATGATATTATGTACAATAAAAACTTGATCACAATTTAAATTTAAGGAATAAAATTATATTATATTAGTAGTTATTAGAAATGAGTCACTCACCCCTTAAAAAACCTCATAAGGGGAAGGGTTATTCACACTTATATAGAGAAGTTAGGATATTTTTTACCTGAAATTAACCCGACACAACTCTAATCCAATCTGAAACTAACAACTTTATAATAGATCGACTCAATAAACACACGAACTCAAAAAGTATGAACTTATCATAACCCATATGGAAAAACAGGTAGTACATGTAATTTCCCTCGTTATAAAAGACATATTACACGTAGAAAAGTTAAAAGGCATATTCCTTGAAGCTCAAAATATTCCAATGACCAAAATCAAGTTTTGACCAACTCCAACCTTCAATCAGATGTGAATGAACCTGTTAAAATATGCCAACACACAATTAAATATTCGAAATGGCATTGTTGTTAATCCCTAGATTAGATAGAGAAGAATATGATTGCAATTTGCATTCCCTTAAAAGGGACAACTCTTAAATCTTTAAGCAAACACCAACTTTAATAAACGAGAAAAAAGTAGAACACACCCTCTTGGAAAAAGAGTGGTGTACAACTAGAGAATCGGCCCATTAGTCATGTACATAGATATTTTTGCACCACCCATAATTTACCAACTTACCATAATAGGTTCGATGATTCCATCAAATAATAACGATTTTACTTTTCTACGAGTAACGGTATTTATGATATTTAACATTTTTAGAGTTAAATGGATGGCCATTAAAAAATATAACCGTGGCTCTATTTTATTAGTAATAGTAGAAAAGTGAGTAAATAAATTGAAGGTAATGTTGGAATTTGAGAAAAGAAATTATATCAACTACGAATTCGGCAAATTGATGATATCTGAACAAAAGAAGCTGTTTTAGTATCACTAAATAATTGCAAATTTCACATATAATAAAACTAAAATCGAGTCTCATTGTGAATAACGTCCATTTGTGATCTCAATCCCATTTTCTATACAAACACTAACAATAAAGTTAAATTCAAATTTTAATTTTATTTTAAAAATCTTAATTTTGATAGTGAAATTGCTATCTAAACTTAGCCTTATTCTTAGTTATTACCCCCATTTTCATGGAATCATACGTAATCCACCTCTTTTATTTCCCCCCTTGTTCCTTTATGTTTATTTATGATATCTTGAATTGTAAATTACGTGGCCCTATTTATTTTATGTTAAAAAACTACAGATAGTATATCACATCACTATTACAAAACATAAAATGTAACAATGGAAAGTAAAAATCATGAATAATTTGCCTTGTCTTGTCCTTATTTTAGCCAAAATAAGAGTTGTTACAATTTGATGTGAAAAAATCAAACAAACATAACAAAAAAAACCTTAAATTCATCAAATATACTTATAACATTTCTACCAACACTCATACAAATTAATATCAACACGAAGCCTAAAATAAACCTCTCCTTCAAACGCATCCGTCATGAGCGTCGCCACTCCCCTCGTCATGAAGAAATCTCCCGTTCCACCGATTACCGAGATCTCCCTCGTCTTGTTCATCAACGGATCTGCCCCGGCAAAGTTGATGGAGCCCTTATGCTGCGTCGAGTTGAAGACGAAAGAAAACCCTACCCACGCAGTGAAGATCTCCTTCTTGTCGTACAGGTAGAATCCCTGGGCCCGCCCCACGGCCGGTGAGTGGAGGTTGTTGTCTATAGTGATGGGGTCGTCGAAAACGACGACGTTCCCAAAGTGGTTCTGGCCGGCCAGGGTGACCCTGTCGCCCCAGGCCGGCGATCCCACTATCGCGGATGTGGCGTTGTGGGAGTTGTGGCCGTTGTAGAGTATGTCGTGGAAGTAGAGGACCATTCGCTTGCATGGCCGGGGGTGGGGGCGAGGGGTGGAAGCGGTTGAGAAGCCGAGGAGGAGGAGGAGGAGGAGGAGAGAATGGGTGTGGAGGTTAGGGTTTTGAGTGCCATGGATATTGGTGTGAGGAGAGATGTGGTGATTGTGTATGTTGGCAATGCTTTGCTATAGATAGAGATGGAGTGAGATAGAAGTTTTAAGGAGTTACTATGTATGAAATGGAACAATTGAGAATACTTGAACAGTGGTTGGGGTGGGGCCAGGATTTTGACGATGAGGCAGGGAAGAAAAATCGCAGTATCATGCATGGCATCTCTCAGGGTTAGCGTAGAATCAGCTTCGTCATTGGCATCTGTAAGAGCATGCTTGGTATGATGGAATGGAGGTTGGAATGGAATGAAGATAGGAATGAAATGTCAATTTCCTTGGATTTTCTTTGCATTTTCATCCATTCACTCGTTCATTCCATCACACCAAGCAAATGAATAGAATGGAAGTAGAAATCACATTCCATTCCACCATTCCATTCCATCATACCAAGAAGCCTCTTAGTCTGAGAGGGTGGTGTAATGAGAAAGAATGATAATAAGTTGTGAAATAGATTGAGACGGATAAATAAGGTGAGACAGGGTGATGCGGGAAAAAACATTTGTAAATGCAATGAAAGCATTTTGCAACACATAAAATGTCATTAGAAGCGCACTAAATTTGATTGTGCATGCATTATGCATGCAATGACTTTATGCGTTCAGTGCAGTGCACAGTAACAATTACTTTATGCGTTCAGTGCAGTGCACGGTAACCCATCTTGCTAGATATGGATAAACATGTGGTTCCATTTTGATGCTTGACTTCTAAGATAGTTTCATATGAGGTAAAATGCGGTTGTGGGGGTATTAGGATATCTTCAAGTCTAAGAATAACCTAATGATTTGTTGGGGCAAGAATTTCATGGTGTGACTTACGTCTCACACAGTCACACATGTACAATGACACAAATAGTATAATGTATGTGAAAGATCACCAATCTATAGACTTCATGGTTTATATGGATTCCCTCAAATAGGAGTTGATTTTACTATGGTAAATATTTCTAATTCGGATCATCTATCTTACACATAATATGTTATGGTACCACTAATAAAACATAGTAAAAAACAATAATATTGGAGCTAAAAAAAAGAACTATAAATCGTTAAGGATGTGAAAATGCAACTACGTACTCTTGTAGTTGTTGGCAACTAATTTTGTTGGAAATTACTTATTGTACCTTCTTTATTTTTGTTGACATTTCTATTCTCACAAGTTGATAAAGTGATTTTACTAATTTAGCCACGTGATAAGACATGTGAAAAGATTTGAAATTGAACACTAATAATTTGCGAGATCGATAGCTTTTGAAAATCTGATTTCCTTTTTCCCTCTAAATTCTCATTTCTTAAAAAAATATGGGAGTCCATTAAGGCTACTACTTGTTAGAAAATAACGTTTCAAAAATGGCCAGTGGTCGCTAATTACTCCTTCCGTTCCGCAGTAGTGAAGGCGTTTCTTTTCGACATGTAAAAAAATTGTGTTAAGTAAGTTAACTAAACGAAGAATAAAGAAAGAGATGAAAAGGATAGAGAGATGAAGAGAAAATAAATAATAAATAGGAAAGTAAATGAGAAGAAATGTATTAATTTTTATTAAAAACGGAAATGACTCCACTAATATATATGAAACGCACTAAAATAGAAAAATGACTCCATTACTATGGAACAGAGGAGTATATCCCAAACTAATATTGGACTTTAGATCTTTTCATTATCTTAATGTTGTAAGATCACAAACTTTTACTTGTTGAGATTTTCTGCAACTGATATTTTCAGTAAAATGAATCATGTGTGGTCATTATCGATTTCATATTGAGCATTTACCAAGTCAAATCTAATCGAAGAAGGGGAAGATATTGAAGATGACTTACAAGTTACAAACATGAACAATGAACATTCAATCCTGAGAAGAAATTTATTTTCAGAACATGAAAATAAAATATTTGGGCTGAGGTTTAATTAATTGCAATATTTTCGTGAAACAATGCCATGCAAGACTATTCAAAACGACATCGTTGTTTCCCGTCTGGTTAGTCCACCTACTGTCCGATGACGAGCTATATATGTATATTGTATAATTGGATTTCGCCAAAATTCATCCAACGGTAAAATGCAAAGTTCACCAAGATAAATAGACAACAAAATTAAATTAAATTAAATCAAGACGTTTTGAGATTATTCTATAGTCCAAATCCAAATCCAAATCCAAATCCAGGAACTCAAATTGGACCTGCTACATTATCATCTTCCTGTATATAGGTCATTTTACATTTTTCTAATAGGGTTTTTGGTTTTTTAAACCAAAACCTTTTCCCGAATTCCGATTTTTCCCATAAACTATGAGATTTATTTTTAAAACCACGAACTTTCATTTCGTTAGGATTTTCCCAACCCGACCCAAATAGCACATTTCCGACCCGAATAGCATAATTCAAAATGTTAAAGTTGTGTTTTGTTTATTCAGAAGTTGTCATTTGTTATGTAATAATTGTGACTGTATGTATTATTGTGTCAAATAGGATCCATGTAATCAATTTAGTGACAAATAGGATTAAAATTGATACGTAGACAACCCGGGTTTCGTCGTTGACCCGCCGGGGGAAAATCCTAACAAAATGAAAGTTTGTGGTTTTAAAAACAAATCTCATAATTTATGAGAAAAACCAGAATTCGGGGAAAGGTTTTGGTTTAAAAAGCCAAAAATCCTTTCTATATGATTGTACATTTTAGTTTTTTAGTGATAACAAAGGCACATGTGTGATACGTGGTGGCCAAATCGCCACGTAGTGTGTGAAGGGATAGCTATCCTAATTATGAAGTAAAATTGTTGTGGTCAACAGCATTGGCGAGATTTAAATTCCTAGATAAAATAGTATTTAGATATAGTCTATGATTGAACTAAAAAACACATAATATATTTAATCCCAATATACAATCTTGCAAACCGCATTTCCTGTGTGTACAATATTACTATCTTCGTTCCACAATAAATGTCACATTTTGTCATTTCGGTCCGTCCCACAATAAGAGTCACATTTCACTTTTACCATAAATGGTAGTAGACCACACATTCCACAAATCAATTCTACTCACATTTTATTATAAAACTAATATATATAAGTGAGACTCATCATCAACTAACTTATTCAACTCACTTTTCTTTACATTTCTTAAAACTCGTGCCCACACTAAATGTGACACTTAATGTGCGACGGAGATAGTAGTTGTTAACTACTCCCTCCGTCCGTGAAATGCCGTCCAATGTTTTCATCTTGTCCGTCTGTAAAAAGTTGTCCACTTTGCTTTTTTTCTATTTTTGGTCAACGATCCCTACTTTCCACTAACTTTTTACACTCACGTTCTATTATAAAATAAATATATAAATATTAAACCCTCATTCCACTAACTTTTTTTCATCTCACTTTTCTTCACATTTCTTAAAATGTATACCGAGTCAAACTAGGACAATATTTCATGGACGTGGGTGTACGAGCCACGTCGTCTAGCTATTATTATTACTCCATTATTATTGTACTCCATATTTTATTTTAAATTTCCATTTCATTATCAATAAATTTATCTTTTGCATCCTCAGTGTATCCAAAATCAAAACAAAAAACTACTCCAACAAGATTGTGAAAAGCTCAATTGGTTCATTCGACGGCAAAGAGGCAGCGAGCTCCGATGGCGACCGGCAACCGACCTCACGTGCTGGCCGTTCCGCTCCCCGCACAAGGGCACGTGAAGCCGCTCATGTCTCTGTGCCGCCAAATAGCCAAACACGGCATTAAGGTCACCTTCGTTAACGCCCAATCCATCCACGACAAACTACTACTTTCCGCATCTGAAGATGATTCCGACAACAACATAGTTATGGCAACAGTCCCCGACGGCCTAACTCCGGAGGACGATCCAGACAACCCCTTCACGCTGTTCGAAACTCTGCCGAAGACAATGCCGCAAACCTTGAAAGATTTGATCGAGACGATCAACAGCTCCAACCCGAATGAGAAGGTCACTTGTGTCCTTGCCGACCTCTCGTTTTCGTGGGTTTTCGACGTTGCTGAAAAGACGGGAGCTGAGCCGGTGGGTTTCTCGCCGCCCTCCGCCGCCTGCTTGGCCATGTTGTTTCACACTCTCAAGTTGTTCGAGCAAGGAGATCTCGATTCAAACGGTAATCCATTTTTCCATAAAAAATCCAAATTACAACTCACTACGTCCCAAATTTAGTTTGTCACCATGTGAACCGACACTCCGCCCCTCATTTCCTTTATTTTTTGGGAAATTGGTTTCTAAAACCATGAACTTACCATGAACTTTGCCCAAAATTTGGTATTTCCCATGAACTTTGAAATTGGTATATAATATCACGAACTTTGCATTTTGTTTGGTATTTCCCAAACTCACTCAAATAAGATATTTTCATCAAAATCTTATTTAACATAGACAATCGTGATATGTTTTATAATATTTGAAACCACTTTTTAAGTTCATAACATGTAGCATAAAAGGTCACGTTGAAAACCACGTTGATTTAATTGTGTCAAGTATGATAAAAGCCTCGTAAGTTAGTCAAATATAGTACTCCCTCCGTCCCATAAAAGTTGAGACAAAACTTTTGGGCACGGAGATTAAGAATTTATATTAAATAAATAGGAGAGATGAAAAAAGTAGGAAAGATAAGAGAGAGTAAAGTAAATGATGGAATAAAGTAAGAGTGATTGGATTTTGTCTTTTGTTAAAAAAAGAAATGACTCAACTTTTATGAGACGGACTAAAAAGGAATACGACTCAACTTTTATGGGACGGAGGGAGTAATAAACATGCTGTGGGAAATACCAAACAAAATGCAAAGTTCGTGATATTACATACCAATTTCAAAGTTCATGGGAAATACCAAATTTTGGGCAAAGTTCATGGTTTTAGAGACCAATTTCCCTTTTTTTTTAATAAAAACAAAATATGCAAAAGTTTATTCTTTATTCTTTTCTCCTACTTTTCTACGCAAATTCTTAATCACATATTGACTCAATTTATTTAGGATGGAGGGAGTAAAAAGTATGTTGAAAATGTTAGTGAATTGAATTTTATATTAGTTTTAGAATAAAATGTGAGGGAGAATGAGTTAGTAGAATGTGGGATTCACTACCAAAAATGGTAAAAATGAAAAGTGACAAATTTTTAGAGACATACAAAAATGGAAATAAGTGACAAATTTTGCAGGGACGAAAGCAGTAGTATTTTATGAATTTTTAAAATACTACTCCCTCTATCTGCAAATACATGTCCCACCGAGACAGAATTTGCAATTTGCTAGCCCGTTGCCTAGTAGGAAAAAGATGTGTCGCATGCTTACACCTACGTGTGTGTCCGCCTTGTTGCAGGGTCAATGAAGAACGGGGATGTAATTTCCCTGTCCGACGATATACCCTCTTGGACAAAAGACGAGCTTTCGTGGCATGTTCCGCGGCCCGGTGACACGAAAGCCCAAAAGCTCTTCTTCGAACTCGTAAAAGGATACAAAGATGCTACTAAAGCTAAGTGGTGGCTTTGCAACACTTGCTATGAACTCGAACCTGCAGCCGCTCAGTTACTTCCTAATGCATTCCCAATCGGGCCGGTAAATTTACTCAACTCAGACAATTCAACACCTACCAATTTCTATTCCGAAGATTCGTCCTGTTTAAGATGGTTGGACACCAAACCGGTTGGATCGGTTGTGTATGTTTCATTTGGAAGTTCGGCATTTTTCTCACAGCAACAGCTGGATGAGTTGGCTCTTGGCCTTGAGCTATCAGGCCGGCCCTTCCTGTGGGTTGTGAGGCCGGACCTTGCCAACGGGTCACCAGTTGTGTACCCTGATGGGTTCTTAGACAGAGTCGGTGAGGTCGGGAAGATTGTAGGTTGGGCGCCACAAGATAGGGTTCTTTCGCATCCATCAATTGCCTGCTTTCTGTCGCACTGTGGATGGAATTCGACTATGGAAGGAACGAGTAGAGGGGTCCCTTTTCTATGTTGGTCTTATTTCACGGACCAATATCATAATGAAAGGTACATTTGTGATGTGTGGGAGAATGGATTGAAAATTGAATTTGATGAAGAGGGGATTAGATCAAGGCATGAAATCAAGAAGAAAATCAGTATGTTGTTTTCTGATAATAAATTTAAGGAAAATACAGTGAAGCTCAAGGAAAAGTGTTGCAAGAGCATTGGTGAGGGAGGGTCGTCTTATAAGAATTTGGAGAAATTTATTGATCATCTTAGAAGATGAAAGATGATATAATCTGAATTTGGATGTTGAATCTCCAATTTTATTTATTTTTGGCTTGGTAATGATTTCATTTTATTTTCTTTTACGTATTCAACACATATATAGTGATCCAATAATTGTATTTGTCTTATTAGGAGAAATTAAGAAATTATGATAGGCTTTGGTTTTTGGTCTCCCTTAATTTAAAAAATGACCGATTAAATCGTAACTTCAATATTTTTTGGAATTCTCTCGTGGATTTGAACTTGGAGAAAGTTGAATGTGGCATAGATGCCGGGGACATATGACATGGAATAAATTATTAAATGACACCGTTCCACTTGAAATTTACGTTTCCAAGCCATACATCTCCGGGAACATATGAAGGAGTAATGAACTATTTGAGGGGACCTTTAAATTTGTGAGGTGGAGTTTTCACCTAGCGTGGATATTGTTGATCAGATTTCCGATGAAGACAAAGACAAAGACAACTACAACTATGAAAAAAAAAATTGCGAACTCTAAAGGACATTGGATTTACATAGTCAATTATTTTCACTATCTCAAAAATATTTGTTTTATTATCTTCATCTTCCATGTTTCTTTTAGAGCACAATAATGTTCTGATTTCCTCCCAAGTCCCAACCGTTCAATTTCTTAGTTTAAAAATATTAAGGGTTTAAAAGCCCATTAGGTGTGGAGGCAAACTTGGAACAATCTCTGTGAATTTTCTAGACTTAGATATATAAATGGTGTAGAAATTTCAAATATCCGTTATTCTTAATTTAAAATATGGAATAAGGCTCCTTAAAAATAAACATTATGAATACACGAAAGGTAGATACATAAAATAAAGAAATAAAAATCCATTAAAATCTCTCTCAAAATCCATTCTTCTTTATATCTCTATTCCTTACAATTTAACTTTCGTTTCCATATTAGCGATTTGGTTTTTTTTTCTCCATATATTTGCATCTATATCACTCTATTTGTATAATACTTTGGTAAGAAATGGAGTAATTAATAAAGAATAAAATTATAATATCCTAAACTTTCTCTGTTTCTTCCAACAACGTTATTACAATTTTACTGAATTACAAACATTTTAGAATAATAAATATCTATATGTACATACAATAATCCTTCACCTCTTGTACGAATTCAATTCAGTAGCAGCCGCAAGAAATCGGTAAAGCTCTTTTGCTTCCTCAACTTTGTCTTTTTTTAATGCATTCTTTTTTATTTCTCTATTCTTTAAAATTTAATTTTCGTTTCTTATTTTGCTATTCTTGTTAATTTCCCTATGGGCGAATATAACTACAACAATAAAATATCAGGGCCTTTAATTATTTTGTTTCCTAAATTACAGATACTAGTATTAGAATAACAATCTTATTTGATTTGATTTGATTTCCAAACTGAGGCTTCCGGCAGCGTTTCTCACCTGCGAGACGCTGCGGGAGCTCGAGCTCAGGAATCCGTTCGGCTCGGTTAAACTACCTCAACGCTTATCCTTACCAAATTTGAAAACCTTTCATCTCGAAACCCTTAATTTGGTCTCTGACGATGATGACATCAGCATGGAGCCCTTTTCCGGCCTCCCGGAGCTGGAGAAGCTTACTCTTGTCAAGTATTCGTGGGATGGCGGCGTTGTTATAAAGGCGCCAAAGCTTCGACTTCTTCTCTTTTACTTTACCAATTTCATTATAGTTCTCATCTTCTCTTTTACTTTACCAATTTCTCGTTAAAACTCGTGTCGTCCACAAACGGAACTATTTTTTATAGACGAAGTGAGTAAGTATTTAGATAAATAATTGTGCTCTAAATTTCACACATTCCTGATTAAATAAACTTCCTCCAACATTGGGACATAAAGCTTTGAACATTCTAAACCATGACAAACGAGTGATATAGTAAAAGAGTCAAATATTTTTCATTGGGAAATTTGAGACAAGGTCAGTAAAGAAAACAAACAAGATATATACTAATATCGTCGAGGTTTAGCATCTTTGTCCAAACTAGAAAGGATCTTCCAAAATTTAATATCGGTGTGTTCAATCAATGACTAAGTGTACCACCCCGGCTCATATTCAACCAAATCCAAATTATCAGGAATCTCCACCTTCAACGACTTAAGATTCGAGGTTCCCTTTGTCATATACTCCATCACTCTCCGTTGCAGCCGGGCGGGAAAATGAGCTTGCCAGTTATAAATGTGCTCATGAAGACTCTTTCTAACCACCTTGAGAGATTTGATGTTGGGAAAAGGAGGACTTCTCTTACGGAGATCACGGTCCCATTCAAGAATCTAATTTCAAACAAACAATCATATAAGTATTAATTCAAGGTATATATAGGGACGTGATCATAATACAACCCATATTTATGGTGATAAACTAATAACCCTCATTTTATGGAGCATAATATCATTTTATGGAATAAAAGTATCATTTTATGCATGCTGAAAAAATATCATTTTATCGTGTATAAATATCATTTTTAGTAAAAATGATACTTTTGACCCATAAAATGACAGGGTTATTAGGTTATCACATAAATATGAGTTATCATTGTAACGCACCCCAAAAGATTGATATGTATAGAGTAGGAGATGAGAGAAATAATCACCCTGAGAGTGTCCAAAGTCAATGTAACAGTGGTAGCGTCAGCGAGTTGGCGAAGCATCCATGATAAGTCGCGCCACCAAGTTGTCGGGCCATCGCCATAGATGTTTAAATCGACTTCCTCCAATGACGGGAGATTCATCTTGGTATCACTCCAAGGATGACGGCAATGGCATGTGAAGGAGGTAAGCAACGGAGCAGATATCTCTCCCACTGCGTCGTCATAGGAAAAGATCTCAAGAATTCTAAGCTTGGGAGCCTTTATGACAAGGCGGGGAATGGGGTACCCGCGGAGAGTGAGCCTCTCGAGCTCGGGGAGCCCGGAAAAGGGCTCCCTCTCCACGTCAGAACGTAGCCAGGGCTGGAGAGGATCGTAATCATCGAAGTACAACTGCGTTTCAAGATAAAGGGTTTTCAAATTGGGGAAAGAAAAGTGTCCGGGCATGTGGATTCCTTTATACGACTGCCGGAGCTCGAGCTCCCGCAGCGTCGTGGAGGCGAAGAACGCGGCGGGGAGCCTTAGGGTTAGATGGGTCGGGGCGTGGAGGCGGAGGGATCGGACGCCGTGGCTCACGGCGTAGGACACGCACTCCGCCACGAAGGGGCACGAGAATCGGCCGTCGAATGAGAAGTGGAAGTCGTGGACGGAGGCGGAGGGGTCGCGAAGGGAGAGGAGCTCGGAGACGAACTTGGACAGGGGGACGCGGCGGCCGACGGCGGCGGCGCGGGTGCGGTGGAAGCGGAGGTGGGAGAGGGAGCGGAAGACGTGTTGCCATCGCTTGGAGAGAATGGTTGTTTTCACGGCTTCATCAATGCTGATGAAGGAGAGGATGTGTAGAAGAATATCGTCTGGTAATTGGCTGATTTTGTCTTCCTCCATTGTTTTTTATTTATGTGCATGTGCTTATGTTGCAAGGGTTCAATATATATAGCTCAAACTTACCATAAATTCTATAATTTATTTTTGGTAGTTATTTGTTTTCCTAATTTTGTTAGTAATTAAGAAGATCGAAAGTTAGGGTTTGAGTTTATTTCTTTCTATAAATTAGAGTTTTGTTTTTTTTTTTTTTAATTTTAGGGTAAATATTAAAAAATGGAAAGTTATATGGTGTTTGCTTATTTGTTTAGTTATAATTAGTTTGTTAGACATAAGTTTACAAATCATCGGTAATAGTCAATATGAATTACTCTCAACAATTGCTAATTTGCACATCTTTTGTTCCAACCCTATTTTGTGTGATTGCATCTGGAGTGGAACGACATCGTTTAATAATTTATTTATTCCATGTCATACGTTCCCGGCATCAATGTCAAGCTCATTTTATCCCAAATTCAAATCCATGAGACAATTCAGAAAATTGTCAAAGTTATGATTTAATTGATCACTTTGTAAGTTATTGCAAAATCAGAACTTTACCAAATTTTATGATTTTTTAATGTTTGCCCTAAAATAAAAAACAAAACTCTAATTTATAGAAAGAAAATAAATCAAATCCAAAAACTTTCGATTTTTTAACCCTAAAATAATAAAACAATTAACTCTAATTTATAGAAAGAAAATACCAAAAATTTAGGAAACTACCAAAAAAAATTTAGGAAAACCAATTTTTTTTTAAAGAATTTATGAATAGGAAAGATTCAAGGTTGGTAAGTTTGAGGTATATATATTGAACCATTGCAACACAAGCATATGCAAAAAACAATGGAGGAAGACAGAATCAGCCAATTACCAGACGAAATTCTCCAACAAATCCTCTCATTGATCAGCATCCATGAAGCCGTCAAAACAACCATTCTCTCCAAGCGATGGCAACACGTCTGGCGCTCCCTCTCCCTCCTCCGCTTCCACCGCACCGCCGCCGCCGGCAGCCGCGTCCTCTCCCGGTTCGTCTCCCAGCTCCTCTCCCTCCGCGACTCCTCCGCCCCCGTCCACGACTTCCACTTCTCATTCGACGGCCGATTCCCTCTCCCCTTCGTGGCGGAATGCGTGGCCTACGCCGTGAGCCACGGCGTCCGATCCCTCCGCCTCCACGCCCCCGCCCACCGAACCCTAAGGCTCCCCGCCGCGCTCTTCGCCTCCACGACGCTGCGGGAGCTCGAGCTCCGCCAGCTGGATGAAGGAATCCACATACCCGGACACTTTTCCCTACCGAATTTGAAAACCCTTTATCTCGAAACGCAGTTGTACTTCGATGATTATGACGTGGAGAGGGAGCCCTTTGCCGGGCTCCCCGAGCTCGAGAGGCTCACTCTCCGCGGGTACCCCATTCCTCGCCTTGTTATAAAGGCTCCCAAGCTTAGAGTTCTTGAAATCTTTTCCTATGAAGACGTAGTGGGAGAGATATCTGCTCCGTTGCTTACCTCCTTCACATTCCGTTGCCGTCGTCCTTGGGGTGATGCTAAGATGCATCTCCCGTCGTTGGAGGAAGTCCGGTTAAACATTTATGGCGATGGTTCGTGTCGCGACTTAGTTTGGATGCTTCACCAACTCGCGAACGCTACCACTGTTACGTTGACTTTGGACACTATCAGGGTGCTTATTTCTCTCTCCTCCTACTCTATATATCAATCTTTTTACCTTGAATTAATTAATACTCTCCTTGTTGTTGACTACAAACCAATCCAACCACATCGGGAGTACGAGGGAAGTTAGAAGTTATATATAATTCTTGTCCAACCCCAATCAATTTGAAGTCGATCCAAAAACAAATTCGTGCGGGCTTGACCGAAGCAGACAATATCAAACTACTATTGTAGTCGACAATCCGAAAAAGTGGTATCAGTTCATAGCCAGATCGAGTGGGGCCCAAGATGACTCAAGTTCAAATTTGAGTCGGGCCCGTAATGTCTCGATGTGCCGACTGCAACATCAGTGTGATATTGTCCGCATTGAGTCAAGCCAGCACGGATTTATTTTTGAGTCACTCCCAAAAATTGAGGGGTTGGACAAGAATCATATGCACCTTCCAACTTCTCTGCTTTGGGAATTATTTACACCTTCTAACTTCCCTCAGACTCCGGACGTGAGATTAGTTTGTACTCAACACTTGTGTTGCTTACATATATATATTTGTTTGTTTGAAACTGAAATTAGATTCTTGAATGGGATTTTGATCTCCATGAGAAAAGTTCTCCATTTCCCAACATCAAACGTCTCAAGGTGGTTAGAAGGAGTCCTCATGGGTACATTGGTAACTGGTGTCCTCAAGTTAACAACAAACTGCAAAGGAGAGTAATCGACTATATGACACTAGGAACCTTGAATTCTGATTCGTTGATGGTGGAGATTCCTGATGATTTGGTTTTGATTGAATATGAGCCGGGGTGGTGGTACTGGCAGTTGTGATTGATTCAACACAACGATATTAAATTTTGTAAGATCGTTTTTAGTTTGGACAAAGATGCTAGAATTCTTCTTTAGCTCTAATTATCTTTGTTCCTTACCTCGTTTGTCATGGTTTAGAATGTTCAAAGCTTAATCTTTTATATTTGGAGAAATTTATTGATCATCTTAGAACATGAAGGATGGTTTATTGTGAATTTGTGTGTAGTAATTTCCTTGTAATTCCATTTAAAAATGTATCACTTCTAATAAGATGTTCTAAAATCTCAAAATGATAAATTTTGAAGTGACTTCTTCCTACACATACATAGATAAATGTTGTCTCTAATCTCTATAGTAAATCATCATCTTCCTCCATTGATTGGCAAGGCAATATGATCCCTGCAGATGCTATCATATCCCACACTTGATCTGACACCAATCAAATTCTCCATCTCTTCTTCATTCTCTATATTTCTTGTCCACGAGTGTCTCCCTCCGAGTATTAGCCCTTCGAGCTCCATTGCCACCTCCTTCATACTAGGTCTATCTTCCCCTCTCACGTTCAAGCACTCTTTTGCTAGCTTACAAACGGCAGATATTTGCTCCCTATTTCCCAAGCCCGCAACATTTTCATCAATGATTTCAAACAAGAGGCCTTGTTTGAGTACATAAAGGAAATAGTTGGCTAGATTCTTCTCCTCGACCGACCTGTTAAAACTTAATGCTCTCCGCCCCGTGACTAGCTCCAACAGAACAACACCAAAGCTATAAACATCGCTCTTCTCAGTCAATTGGTTTGTCTGCATGTATTCAGGATCAAGGTATCCGAAAGTCCCTTGCACCATCGTGGATAGTTGCACGAGATCAACAGGTACCAACTTTGAAGCCCCAAAATCCGACACCTTAGCTGTAAAAGTATGATCTAAGAGGATGTTATCCGATTTGACATCCCTGTGAATGACCGGAGTAGAAGCCGAAGAGTGGAGATACGAAAGCACCCCTGCAGTTTCTGCAGCGATCTTCAGACGCATGCTCCAATCAAGAGCACGCGCCTTGGCCTCATTGTGCAAGTGCGAAGAAAGGGTGCCATTGTTGACGAACTCGTAGACCAAAAGCGGAACATCGGTTTCCAAGCAACAACCAAGGAGCCTGACTACATTCCTGTGATTGATCTGGGACAGAACAACAACCTCGTTGATGAACTGCTCGATTTGCGTGGGATCGACTCTTATAGATCTCTTGATTGCAACGGTCCTTCTGTCCGCTAGCACGCCTTTGTACACGGTGCCAAAGCCTCCTCGGCCAATGATCATACTGTTGCTGAAGTTGCTCGTGGCCTTCTCTAGCTCTGATGAGCTGAAAATCGTCACCATCTCCGGTGAAGCTTCTCTCCTCGCTAATTTCTCCTGCAACACATGGCCGCCATTTTGGAGAAAGAATCTTCGCTTCGTCTTTCTCTGCGATCTTCTCTTGAGTTCCATGTAGAGGAGGATAATAGCAAGTAGCAGAGTAATAATCCCAGATGCAACTCCTGTTTGTTTTTAAGTAAGCAAACATTTGAATCTAAAAAATTTCAAGAATCTAAAATTTCAAGAATCCAAGAACATTGTATTACCAATCAAGATGAATGCAATTCTCATATTCTGCTCCTTTGGGAAAAACTTGCAACCATCTTTACCTATTCCATCACCTTTGTAATTTTTGGGGCAAGAACATTTATAACTCCCTTGAGTATTTTTGCAGTACTCATTCTTTGTGCAATTATTTTGAGTTTTATTTGTGCATTCATCAATATCTGCAAATGAAACAACTAGTCACAATACTTGATTATGTGTTGTGTCATATTTATACTAATAAAAATAAAATGGTACTACTACAATTAATAATGGATGGATCGAAATGATAAAATGAGAGAGTAATATATATATATATACCTATGCAACCGAGATCTACGTAAGGATTTCCTTCAAACCCATTCGCACAACGACAACGATATCCGACGCTATGCATAGGTTTGTAGCATTCAGAGTTTGCACTGAGGCAAGCATAGCTGCTGGCGTCACTCTCTGCCTCCTGGCACGTGCCGCTCCCGATGGCCCAATCAACCACCATAGGAAGACTCGTAACGTTTGACAAGTTTGTGAGATTATCCTTTGAAAACTTGAAGGCAGAGTCCTCAACAACAAAAGCATAACCGCATCTGCTGAAGTCTGAAACATCGGTATAATTGGAATAGCTCTGGAGCTCGACTTGGATCTGCCACGCATTTTTCGGAATGGTAGTCTGGCAGCACCCGGCCCCCGCGCACTCCCCCTCCGTCAGATCAACCTCGGAGCTGCACATGGCGGTGCAGCCCGCTGTGAAGTTGCGGCCGAGCCTATTCCCCGAGACATAGGCGTAGGTATCGCACCCCACGATGGTGAACTTATTCGCGGTACTACTCACCGTGAAGTAGCGTTCGGTAAGATCTATCCACGTGTTAGAGTAGGAGGTGTTTACGCCATTCCTATCGTAGCAATCGTGCGCTATGGGCTGCAGCAACGTCATCTGCCCGTTGAGGGATATATTCGTGATTTCGATCTCCGTATCCTCCCAGAAGAGCTTCGGTGGATCGAAAGATTTGTGGTTGCAAGTCACCCAGAATTCTATAGAGAGGTAACATTCTTTTGTGGTGCCGAAAGGGAAGGGGATTTGTATGTTTCCACAAATATCTTTGCAATATTTATGCTTAGCTAAGGGGAAATTATTTGATGAAAGAGCTAGTTTTGGTGAAGAGGCCAATATGAAGAACATGATAATCACTGATGTAGGCATATTGTTGAGTTTTGGTTATGGTTGTGACAAATTTGTAACCAATATATAGTGGTTAAGTCAAGTGAATGAAAGTCAAGTCAGAGTCTTCACATTGTCCACACGCTATATTTGTTATGTTTTAAATTGTAGGTAAAAAGTAAAAAGCATGGTTTAGACATGGATAATTTAATGCCATGTTTATAATGCTAACACCTTTCTTAGGCGTGGAGGATAATTTAATGCCATGTTGATAGTGCACTACTCATAACACTTCTTCTTTTTAGGTATAAGTCACTATTAATATACACAACACACTCCATTACATTACTCCCAAAGCAACTTTAAGAAACTGCGTAGCAACAATGTGGCTTTATAATAACTACTAAAAGTATGGTGCAAATTTAGGGAAGTCAATCGTGTCAACCCTACGATCGGCTGGGTTGCATATTTAAGATTTATGTAGTTTTTCGCATGAACAAAGTGTGTGTAGTAAAAATAAACATTTTAAAAATATACTACCTCCGTCCACCAAAATTTGTCCCATTTTTCCATTTCCGTCCGTCCCCCAAAATTTGTCCCATTTCATTTTTACCATTTTTGTAGTGGACCTCATATTCCACTAACTCATTCCTACTCACATTTTATTATAAAACTAATATATAAAAGTAGGACCCACAATTCACTAACTTTTTCAACTCACTTTTCATTACATTTCTTAAATCCATGCCGAGTCAAAGTGGGACAAATTTTAATGGACGGAGGTAGTAAGTGCCTACTTTTTTTTTTATTGTTAACAGAAACTTAAATATTGCATCACAATAGACTCAAAGAAAACTACATGCTAGAAAAAAAGTTGGTGATAACAAGCCCAATACCATTCAAGCCCAATAATAAAAAGATTTGGGCTTTAATAGATGTCTCAAGTCATTTATATAAATAGCCCATTCCTTCATCCCTAATTTTACCATCTCTCACTTTCACCGATCTCAGATTTGCCACACGTTTTCTCAATCGTCGACAGGGGCGTGATCGATAAGACAGCTCTAATCGGAGTAATTCTCACGAGTTTAGATCTAAGTTGTTTTACCTATCCCGCCCATGCCGACTATTGGGAGCGGAGTCTGATCTAATCGCAGATCTTGTTGTAAACTTTGATTTCTGGAGCAGATTTAAAATTAGATGCGGAGCTTTAAATCGTTTTTTGATTTGGTTGATTTATATTTACTGCTTTGCTTTTCGCGATGAATCTCTGGTTACAGTCTGAAATTTTTACTCATGAATTTTCTTATTTTTGTAAATAGATTAGCTGAACTACTAATAATCTTGATTTTGTTGATATTTTAGGATTTTCTTCGTATGTTTTTTAAGCTTCACCATTTCAACGCAAAATTTCTCATAACAAGAAAAAATGCTTAATCTCTCAGCCCCTAATAATTTGGCAAATTTGCCAAAAATAAAATGTTAAATTGATGTATATTTATTATGTAATAAAATTATAATGATTTACAATCCTGAATCATGTGTTTCAATTGAACACGTTAACGTGTGAAAAATGATGTTACATGTTGAACAAGAACAGTCTACAAAGAATAATCAAACGACTTAAGAATAGCCAATGTATGAAAATTTGAAGTGTCCATGTAGTAGTAGTAATATATATCGGCGGACAATGGCGTTTTTATATTTTCAATGTTCATTTTTCATCAAATTTGTCTTATTTAAGAATATTCCGTTTTTCTCCACCTCAAACATTCGCATTAGTCACTACCAAAGAAACTTCAAATTATTTTAATTCACACTTAATTCCACTATACAAATTACCATCATTAATTTCAAATTAATTTCATTCAAACTTAATTCCACTATACAAATTATTTTCATTCACACAGTAAATAAAATTGCCCCTGCTTAATACGAAGAAATGCACTTTGTTGCCTGCAGGGGCTTAGCGCAGTTGGTTCCGGGGGAGCAGATATTGCTACAAGGAGTTGGGTTCGAATCCCACTACTAGCGTGTGGGAGTTTCCATCTCTCAGGCACAAGTGTGAGGCCTTGGGAGATGGGCTCCTGTCAGGACAGTGGGTGGAAGGCCTCCTCTCTAACGGGCCGCTGAATATTGGGATTTTCTTGGAAGCTACAATCATCATCAGTTTTAAGAGAAAACAGAAATGGAATGTGAAACTGATGAGAAACAAGTGAGTTTAGATTAGTACTATGATAAGGATATTTACATATAAATGATGGATTATATGTGAAGACCAGGAAACAGTAGACTATTCTATATGGACTGGTAACAACTTACTACTCCTATTTAATACCAGTATTGCTGCGGACAAACATAAACATAATCATAATCATGGTGTTTGAGAAACTCAACAATATGCATGAGAATGTGATGATCATGTTCATATTGGTCTCCTCAACAAAACTAGTATTTTCATCATATACTGATAATTTCACTATAGCTAAGCCCAGCTGCAACGACACATGCGGCAACATACGCATCCCCTTCCCTTTCGGCATCACAAGAGACTGCTGCCTCGCCGATGAATTCGCGCTCACTTGCTACCACACGTATTTCGACCCTCCGAAGCTCTTCATGGGGGAAACGAACGTCGAAATCACCAACATATCCCTGGACGGCCAGATCACGCTCCTCGAGCCCATATCGCATGCATGTTTCGATAGCGACGGCACACGATCTTCCAATTTCACTGAGATACAGCTTGGCAGCTACCTGACGCTGAATCATACTGTGAATAAGTTCACTATGGTCGGGTGTTCCGCCATGGCCGTTGTTGCGGGGAGTACCATTGCCGACCAGGTCGTCGCCACGGCCGGCGCTGTCCAGTGCAATTCGGAGGATGATATCATTGAAGAGACGTGTAACGGCGTGGGGTGTTTCAAGGTTGAAATCCCCCAAAATGTGTCGGGGTATGTTGTTGCAATCGAGAATTTGACCGATTATTCTACTCGTGCATGGAACTACAGCAGCTGCACTTATGCGTTTGTTGTGGTAGACACTGCCTTCAACTTTTCAAAGGATAATCTCACGAACTTGTCGCGCGTTAAAAGCCTTCCTGTGGTGGCCGACTGGGGCGTCCGGAACGAGACATGCGATAAGGCCAGCAACACTACCAGCTATGCTTGCGTCAGTGCAAACTCCACCTGCTACAACCCCACTAACGGTTATGGCTACCGTTGTCATTGCGAACACGGATTTCAAGGAAACCCTTATCTACCTCAAGGATGTCAAGGTATAGTTACCCTTAAACAAATTAAACATGTTATGTACAGTACTCCTTCCGTCCCGGATAATTCGTCCCAGTATTCCATTTCGGTCCGTCCCATATAATTTGTCCCACTTCATTTTTACTCCCTTCGTCCCCGAATAAGAGTTACTAATTTCCATTTTAGTCCATCCCCAATTAAGAGTAGCACTTCACTTTTACCATAAATAGTAAATAGGTCTCACATTCCATCATTTCACTCACATTTTATTATAAAATCAATATAAAAAAATGGGTCCCACATTCCACTAACTTTTTCAACCAACTTTTCTTTACATTTCTTAAAACCCGTGCCCGGTCAAAGTGCTACTCCTAATGGGGGACGGAGGGAGTACCATTTTTGGTAGTGGACCTCATATTCCACTAACTCATTCCTACTCACATTTTATTATAAAACTAATACTTTAAAAGTAGGACTCACGTCCCACCAACTTTTTCAATTCACTTTCCATTAGATTTCTTCAAAACCCGTGTCGGGTCAAAGTGTCCCAAATTATCTGGGACGGAGGGAGTACTTTCTATTTGTATGATTGTATCAACAGATTAAGTAGTACTCCTACTATTATTCAGGTTGTTCAACTAGTACTACTCTTTGCAGATATTGATGAATGTAAAAAGAATTCACGTGCTTGCAACAAGGACGCACGCTGCAACAATACAATAGGCAATTACACATGTACTTGCCCGAAGAATTACGAAGGTAATGGAATGGGTGAAGATGGCTGCAAGCGGAAGGCGCCCATAGATATGAAGATCACTTATATCTCGATAGGTAAATATTCTTGGTTTAGTAGAATTCTATTCATGTTTTCATCATTTTCATATTTTGGCTCGTCGGAATAAACAAACAGGAGTTGCGTCTGGTGTCATCTGTCTACTTCTCGGCATCATTTTCCTCTACTTGGAACGCAAGAGAAGATCACATAATAAGATGAAGCGAAGATTCTTTCTCCAAAACGGTGGCCATATGTTGCAAGAGAAGTTGGCTAAGAGAGAAGCTTCAGAGATGGTCACCATTTTCAGCTCATTAGAGCTACAGAAGGCGACAAACAACTTTCACAACAGTATGATCATTGGCCGAGGTGGCTTTGGCACCGTGTACAAAGGTATACTAGCCGATAGAAGAACAGTGGCAATCAAGAGGTCTATAAGAGTTGATCCCACACAAATCGAGCAGTTCATCAACGAGGTTGTTATTCTGTCTCAAATCAACCATAGGAATGTAGTTATACTTCTTGGATGTTGCCTAGAAACAGATGTTCCACTTTTAGTCTACGAGTTCGTTAGCAATGGGACCCTTTCTTCACACTTGCACGATGAGGCTAAGGCGTGTGTTCTTGATTGGAACACGCGTCTAAAGATCGCTGCAGAAACTGCAGGGGTGCTCTCGTATCTGCACTCTTCAGCTTCTACTCCGATCATACATAGGGATGTCAAGTCGGACAATATCCTCTTGGACCATAATTTGACTGTGAAGGTGTCGGATTTTGGGGCTTCAAAGCTAGTTCCAGTTGATCTCGCGCAGCTATCTACAATGGTGCAAGGGACTTTCGGATACCTTGATCCTGAGTACATGCAGACAAACCAGTTGACAGAGAAGAGCGATGTTTACAGCTTTGGAGTTGTTCTGCTAGAGCTAGTCACGGGGCGTAAAGCATTGAGTTTTAATAGGCCGGTAGAGGAGAAGAGTTTATCCAACTATTTCCTTTATGTACTCAAGCAAGATTTGCTAGTAAAAATCATTGATGAAAAAATTGTGGGTTTGGAAAATATGGAGCAAATATCAACGGTTTGTAAGCTAGCGAAAGAGTGCTTGAATGTGAAGGGGGAAGATAGGCCTAGTATGAAGGAGGTGGCAATGGAGCTCGAAGGGCTAATACTGCGAGAGAAGCACTCGTGGGCCACAAATGTAGACGATGAAGAAGAGATGAAGTCTCTGATTCCGAATGATCATGATGGAACGAGTGGTGTGGGATTTGATAGCATCGGCATGGATCATATTGTTTTGCCAATCAATGATGGAGGAAGATGATATTTTACTTTGAGCATTAATTATATAGGTGTAAAAATATTCAGATGAGTCTGGTGATCAAATTGTTATTTCGATTTTGTGATCAAGTTGATGTTTAATTTTGAATTGTGTTACAATTATTGGTGTTTCGAAGTCTTTTTATGGAGTAATCATCCAAGGGATTAAGAACACTTCAAATTGTTAATTGTTTGATTAATTATTAGCTTAAGTTAACTAGTTTGTTGCTCAATTATGTTAACTATTGAACTCTCGATCAGTATGTTAAGAATAATTTCACTAATAAACTAATAAAAATCTGATCTTTCTTCACAAAGTTTTCCAACCTAATTTTCCACGGTTCAAATACAAACCTAATGCTTTCCAATCCTGCCAATACAAACCAGAATTTATTGTTTACCACAAGTACATCCAGTTCCTTATAATAATGCCTTTTGATTTAAGAGGTTTTTATACTTATTTTTAATTTTGTTGGAACTTTATTTAATGGACTTTAAAGTTTAATTAACTTTTCTTGTGTTGGTAATTTCTCAAAATTAATCAACGGACAGTGACAATCGACGCGGCAGGTTAAGCCGTCTTACTTAATTTAGCAAAATGCTCTTATTAATATTAATCTCCCTCTAATTATGCACTCACTATTCATCAAATTATGGTCTATCTTTTGAAATTATAGATTTTGAAAATTCTCAATTATCTCAAGACTTTTTTTTTTTTTGGTAAATACTCCCTCCGTTCCAGATAATTCGTCACAGTTTTCCGTTTCGGTCCGTCCCACATAATTTGTTCCCCTTCACTTTTACCATTTTTGGCAGTGTACCTCATATTCCACTAACTCATTCCTACTCACATTTTATTATAAAACTAATATACAAAGGTAGGACTCACAATCTACTAACTTTTTCAACCTATTTTTCATTACAATTCTTAAAATCTGTACCCAGTCAAAGTGACCTGAATTATCCGAGACGGAGGGAGAAAATAATAGCGCAAAGGTGTATTAATTTGGTAATATGGAATACTAAGTGATATCGTTTTGATACTAAAAATAAATTTGGTCATATGAAATTATTCAAAAATTTAAAAACAATATTGGATTAAGATTTCTCCATCACATAGCTACTTTTCTCATCTTTTAAGTGGGGGTTGTTGAATCTCCCCTAAATTTTATTATATGACAATTTCACTATTCCTTTTCATCGCATTTTTCATCTTTCTTTTCAATTTTTAGTACCAATTAATATATTTTTTAAATTAAAAATAAAATATGATAAAAATATTTTAATACAAAATGTGGAAGCAACTAGTAAATTAATATAAAATATTTTCTTCATTTCATAAGGTGAAACTTGAAAGCATTGAAAGGAGGTTTGTGGCGATACGACGTTGGATGAGAGCAGACTTTTCGTAGCATATTACGGCTGCCCCCTTTCGCGTTTATAATTAAATAAAATAGTTGGATTAAATTAATAATAATATAAAATAGTTTTGGTGGCATATGATGATTCAGTCATTTAAGAGTGGGGAGCGGCTCGTCACCGCTCGAGGTGCGGTTGGTGGGCCCCGCTTCTGCCTGACTTCTAATTAACAGCTTGGATTTGATTCCCCGCCTCTGTCGACACTTACGAGGTGCCTCTTCCTTTTTTTACCGGTTTATTCATTTCATTTATTTTTGCTATTCCAAAATAAAATAGCATCAAATCATAAAAAAAAAAATACTCAGTTCATTTATAATTATTAGTGATTTATAATTATTAGTGATAGGTTTGATGAGGGGTGTGTTACGGTCTTTACAGCATCTTAGTGTAAGACACAGCACAAATCACAGCCCTTGGATCATTAGATTGGATGGTTGTGATTAGTTACATTATCATACTAAAATCTACATTATTTGTCGAGGTACATTATTAGACTAGAAATGTACTACATTGTAAGACTAAAACTGTACATTATTAAACTAAAAATGCTACATTATTATCCGAGCTACATTATTAGTCTAAAATTCTACATTATTAGATGACACGTGATATTAATCTAACCGTTAGATCATAGGATCCAGTGGACTGCAAGTATTTTGAGTTTTACTTATACTTAGCGTTCTGACTTGAATAAATCCTGCTTTGATAATAAATGGATTTAAGTTTTAATGTAAAATTGTTAGAATAAAAAAGAAATAGAGATGAAAACTTTTAAAAAAATGAATAAGAAGTTTTATAGTTGTTTCTGTCTCATTTGACTCGATACTGCACTAATATGGGATAGGTGAAGTACTATCATTCTTTGGCTAAATAACTATTTTGTCATTAATTCATGGGAATTAACCTTCAGAAATCTGAGGTAACAAGTTTTAGGTGTGAAATAAAAAAGTAGTGGAGTAGTATATGAGGACAAAGTTTATAAAAGTGATATGCGGTGGCGACAATCAAATAGATCCGTGAGATTTTCAAAGTTTCGACGCCGCGGCCGAGGCTACGTGTCAAATAGAATCGACCAAAGCCAATGTACTAGCTTTTGTTATTGATTTGTAGCTTATAAATTCTTTAATGGAAAGTTCAATTTGTATGTGATATAGATTATAGTGATAAAAGTGAGATTGCACATTTCAACAATTCCATAGCTATATGGTACTTCACATTTAAAGTTTTATAAGTAAGGTTGGTTAAAATCGAAGTAGTTCTAATTTTGCTATTAAGGTTATCTTAATTCTCAAATCCATATACAATTTGCTATCTTCAAACCAAACATGACTTGCACACGATGTGAACCGTTTATGACATAATACAGTTTAGATTGACCTGATATGATAACGACACGAACCCTAGTTATACAATTAAAATATAATATTATATTATTAAAATTTATTATACATAAATAAGGAATAAAATTACATTATACTAATATATTTTTTACCTGAAATTAACCCGACACAACTCTAATCCAATCTGAAACTAACAACTTTATAATAGATCGACTCAATAAACACACGAACTCAAAAAGTATGAACTTATCATAACCCATATGGAAAAACAGGTAGTACATGTAATTTCCCTCGTTATAAAAGACATATTACACGTAGAAAAGTTAAAAGGCATATTCCTTGAAGCTCAAAATATTCCAATGACCAAAATCAAGTTTTGACCAACTCCAACCTTCAATCAGATGTGAATGAACCTGTTAAAATATGCCAACACACAATTAAATATTCGAAATGGCATTGTTGTTAATCCCTAGATTAGATAGAGAAGA